>NC_033633.1:2190386-2229447 GCF_001540865.1 Ananas comosus | reverse complement strand
GAAGAAGAAGGGAGAAAAGGGAAGAGGGAGAGGAAGAAGGAGGAAAAGAAAGTGAGAGGGTTCGCCGTCGCCGCCGTCGTCGCCGCCGTCGCTGCCGCCGCCGCCCTCGCCGGCGACGAAGAAGAGGGAAGAAGAAGATGAGGAAGAAGAAGAAGGGTAGGATCGTAAATTTATCTTATAATTAACCATGGTTAAGTACTTTAACCGTGGTTAATGAAAATTTTCTAACAGTCCTTAACGGCAGGGACATATCTGCATAACTTTAGACTTTTGCAGGGATAACTTATGGAGTTTCCGTTTTGCAGGAATATTTTCGCAATTGACTATGTTTGTAGGGACCTGTATGCATTTAACCCTAAAAAATAGTACCCACGAAAAAATAAAGAATAGTATTGTGTGTATTTTCTAGCCGCGCGCAACACACTTAAGATTAAGCTCTGCTTCTTATGTTAAATGTTTTTGGACCTGGCCCGGATTGAATTGGACTGCACAACACACTATTTTGTGGTGAAAGGCCTACTTAGTGGCCCAAGCAGGCATGTTTGCTACACCAATCCGAAATAGCAATTTGACCAATATTTCACCCTTATCTTAAATAAAAGATCAAGAAATAGAGATCAAATGAAGCCGGCGGAGCAACCTATTGAGACCGCCCTGAACTCGTGGCATCGCGCTGGGAGGACATGAACTCGCGACATCGCACGTAGACGGTGTGATGTTGAGTTCAAGTTCCACCGACCGCCCCTTGAGCAGGTGGCAAAGGGCTTGGTGATTGATACCCGAGACCCAAGTTCGAATCCTACTTGATTCACATTTCCAGTTAAGTTTATTTCTAAATGAAATAAACGAAGCGAGTAGCATGCTACCTATCTCTCAAAAAAAAAATCAAAAAAAAAAAGAAAAAAAAAAAAAACAACAACAACAACAACAACTTGACCTCTATAATATAGGCAAGNAAAAAAAAAAAAAAAAAAAAGTTCCACCATAAGGCGGGAACTCCAGCGCCTCATTGCTGGGATTTCACAGTACCAAACACGCTCTAAAAACCGCAAGCGCTATGTGCAACGTGTTTCGAGATGCCGACTTAATTCATGCCCAAACCTGCTGGTAAAGTGAAAATTTAGAAACTACAAGTCCCTGAAATAGGGCACACACAACATGTTTGCAAACTCAGAACTTCATGGGAATAAAATGTTTATATTCAAGTTTTATTTGGCTTGGAGCGCCACCGCCAATTGTAAATATCGAGCCAAATAAGCTCTTAATCTACATGACAACACTTTCTTTTGTTGTATAAATAGAAATATCGAATCAAAGGTCACAATCTTCGGAACCTAAAAGCTCACTTCAAGTTTCCATGAAGTGAAAATCAAATTTTTATTTATCAAACAGCAACTGCCAATTTTGATGAATTGAAAATATATATCCTATAAGTAGGCCAAATAGGCACTTAACCTAACAGTGGGATGTTATGTTTCCAACTGGAAAATTTAGGCAAGACCAAAATGGCCAGTGGTTGAGACTTAGCAAAAGAGAGGCCTAGACAAATTGCTCCATCAAAGATGCTTATGTTTGACATCTTTGTATTTTAGACCAAGTTGGGCATGTTAGGTATTTCCCTTTCACAATATATAGTGAGATATATGATGTTTGGATGGATTTGATCAAGATGTATTGGTCATGTAACAGTCATGCGCTAACAAGTGCTGCTGCCTATCTACAATTGACAACTTACTCAAAAGAGGCTGGTTTAGGAATCAACAGTGCGTGATGTGCGATAACGATTTAGAGACTGTTGATCACCTGCGGGTTGGATACGTAATCAGCAGATTTTTCATGTATAACATCCTAGAAGGTAGGCACATTCCAGGACCGGGGATGGAGGTCAAGAGTGTTTGGGAGCTTCTGGCTGGGGACCGCCGCCAAGGGGCAGCTGCGAGGAATCTAATCAGGGTCGTAACTTGTTGGTAGATAATTTGGCGGGAAAGAAATAATATTATTTTTAGGAGCCAATCATTTGACCCTTTTTTGACTATTAGACGGATACGGGACGTGAGTAGATAATGGACTGAGTTTTGTAGCTCTTAGTGCCTTGATTTTGAGTAAGGAGTATAAGTATCAATTTTCTGTAGTTTTTTATTTTAGTTTCTATTTGTCTTTTTTGTTTTGGTTGCCTACTATGTTTTTCGAGGCCGCGTTTGCCTCAAGCCCTGTAGCTAAATTCATCTGCTAAATGAATGAAGCAGATAGCGTGCTGTCTTTCTCTCAAAAAAAAAAAAAAAAAAAAAAAACAGGTGCTGCTGCAAAAATTAATACTGCATTTGGTAATAAAATAATGTTGGAAAGAACTATATATTTTTATTCTTGAAATAACCTACTATTCTAGAATACAGAGAAATAAAAGAAATTTTAAGTTTGGTTTGATATTCTTTTATTTCTTATGATAATCAAAATCTTATTTTGTAATTTTTTTAAGAATAATGAAGAATAGTTAAGAAAGTATATTAATTGTTTTACAATGTCAATAGTGACCTTATCTATAGCTCTCATATATAGAATATTTAATATATGTACAATGTAATACATATAAAAAATAATACATTTCATTAAATATAAAATTATTAAAATATTATATAAGCTAAAGTTAGTTTGTAAGCTAAAATTCTCATTTGAAACTAATAGTTCTGCTGCAGCAAGAATAAAGTAAAAATAGCTAAGTTACGATAAATAGAAAATTTAGTTTCAGTCAGTTTAGAGTTAACTCTAAATTTATAGAATGTATGAATATATGGAGACCCTCTCAGAAATGGGCCATTCTAAAATAAACTTGTGAACTGTATGTAGTTTTTCTTCTTTTTTTTATTTCATTGACACCTTTTCAATAATTTTTTTAGTTAATTAACTAAGTTAAAATTTTATTAAGTTTCATGCTTTATTCAGTTATGAGCAGTTAATTAATATAATTTTATTCGCTATATAAGACTTAAATTTGAAAAAGAAGTCAATAATTAGAAAAAATTTCTATTTATTCAGCTAAAATTATTTGATTGTAAAAATATTAGAAATTAAAAGAATTATACTAACAAAGCAAAAAAAGAAAAAGTTGAGGACTATTTCAGAATGACCAAACGCCAAAGAGCGAGAAACCAGCAAATTTCGCCAGCTCGGTTTTATCCCCCACCCTATTGAATTCGAAAGGCCGATCTTCAAACAATCATGATTTGTGAGTGAGAGCTTAGAATACGATATTTTTGTTTTTTTTCCTGAACTCAGGTGTAATGATTTGAGTGGGAGTTGGAATACGATATTTATATTTTTCTGAAATTTGGTGTAATGATTTCATCCACTAAAAAAATAACTTATTAGATCCAAATCATCGGCCCAAAATACTTAAGTTCAGTTATTATTACTAAAGTGAAATTTTTTTATAATTTAATCAGAATTATTTTTTTCATACGATATGTGATTATTGGTTAGTTATATTATATTAGATTAGAAGTCTAACCTCGGAGCTCTAGGCAAAAAAATAAAAAGAGGGCTTTTTTTGCAAATAGCCCCCTACAAATTTTATTTGAAAAAATAGCCCTGTCCAAAAATTATTTGCAAAAATGGCCCTGTCCCTGCCACGCCAGCGCCACGTCAGCGCCACGCCGGCAGGGCGGGCCCAGATGTTTAAGTTAAACACGGTGAACCATTCACCATTCACCGTGTTCAATACAAGATTTTTGTATTGGACACGGCACGGTGAATGATTCACCGTGTCCAATACAAATACTCCAACAATGGCTAAGTTGGAGGTATTTGTATTAGACACGGTGAACCATTCACCGTGTCCAATTATTTGTATTGGACACGGTAAATGGCTCACCGTGTCCAATACAAATATTTCGATCTTAGCTATTTTCTATTGGACACGGTGAATCATTCATCGTGTCCAATACAAAAACTTTGTATTGAACACGGTGAATGGTTCACCGTGTTCAACTTAACCATCTGGTCCAGCCCCGCCCGCGTGGCGCTGACGTGGTGCTTGCGTGGCGGGATCAGGGCCATTTTTGCAAATAAATTTTTGACAGGGCCAATTTTAAAAAAAAAATTTGTAAGGGGGCTATTTGTAAAAAAAGCCCTAAAAAAAATAAAAAAAATAAAAAATCCAAGATTCCAAATCTTGGCACTTTGATCCATAGAACTTTTACAACTAATTAAAAGGTGCCCGTATAATCCATTAATCCCTAAATACGGACAGCCGCATCAGGCATGCCGTATCCTCTCCATACCGTACAGATTCGAATAATGATGATTCCGATGAGCCCAAATGTATTATTGTAAATCGACACGTGAGTGGGCCCGCATATAACGTGTCTCGTACGAATAGGAAAGGTCGCATAATTTTTCTAACACCTAACTCTTTAATTCATTCCGCAGGATATATGATGACCGTACCATGAAATTTTATAAATACAACGGGTATATTGATGATCATGACGTAACAAACTAATTAAATATATTTTTTTAGGAGTATATGTCTCATCATGCAGGGACGAAACCAGAAGTTAAAATTCAGGGGACCAAGATTTAGATTTGATAGAAAAAAATTCAACATCGAATAATAAGAAAAAAAAATTATCAGATTTACTGATTAGTTATTACTAGCAAGAATAATGACAATATGTTCAAAGAGGGACAAGACTGTAAGAATTGAAGTGAAAGGATCAAGAAATTTGAAAAAAAAAATTTGAGACACAAATTTTATTAAAAAAATTAATTTGCCCCTCTAAAATTAAAATTTATAATATTTTAATTTTTATTACAAAGGATTTTTATGTAATTTTAAAAAATTAGGAGGGACCATGGCCACTGTGGGTCTCTCAATGACTCCGCCACTTATCATGATTGTAAAAAAATATTTTTATTATTCTTTTGTTTGAAAAGAAGGAATGTAATTATCTTGTTATTGATGACGTGGTGCAAATGTGACAGTATAGAATTCCTCAAATTTTACGGTCCCACGAAATGGGAAAAAAAAATAAAATACAATCGTTTTATTACTAATGCAGTGCCTGCAGTTAATCATTTTTTTTAAAAAAATTATTTATTTTATTATTTTTTAAAAAATTTTGTTATTAGAATTTTTTTTTCCAAAAATTTTTCTTACAAATTATTGACAGTTTGAATATACAATATGTTTATAGAGAGAGCTATTGTAATTTTAGAAGTATGGTGACATATCGAGACTTTTAAACGGACGATCAATTTTCTTAGATTTTATCTAAAATATACAAGTATTTAAAAGTACGGTGACATAACGAGATTTTTAAACCGACAATCAATTTTCTTAGATTTTATCTAAAATATACAAGTATTTAAAAATTATATCGTGTACCTAGTAATCGACATGGGCCAAAATTGACGGCTAAAAAAAAATATCATAAAAAATGATTAAAAACATTCATCTTGTCTTATATAATATAAAAAATTTGTTATCAAAATTTTACGTGATTTGAAAATTTCTATACAGTTAAACTTACAAGCGTCTCATCATGATTACTGAAATTGTTAATTTTGGACACTTCGATTACTAGAGATGTAAAAAAATTGGTGAAATTTATTTTTTAGATATTTTAAATATTCTAGACCAAGTCTAATAGAGCCATTCGTCGATTCAAATATCCTAGCATCGAAAATGACTTTATAATACTGAAGTCACCGTACTTCTACAAATACACAAACCTCTCTCTCTATATATAAAGCTTTTATCTATTTATCTATCTATATATATTTTGAATTGTGCTCTTATACTTTTAAAAATATCAAGTGATTGATGCTCATAGGTTTTCGGCCTTTGAATTAAATGATGTGTGATTAGAGTGATAATGGTCATCTATGGTTGAGTGAATGATAGATTGAATAATGTAATCTAGTAAATGAAAATGGTCAAAAAGTAAATCTAACGGTCCAAAACTTATGGATTTAAAAAAAAAAATCATGTACTCTTATTAGTTTTTTCTGTTACTCATATTAATTTTGCTACAGAAATTTTATAAACAATTTATTCTATATTTTGAGCAAGAGAAAACACGTACGAATATATTTATTTTAGGAAAAACTTCAAATGCTTTTCTTGTGGTTTCACTTTTTCTCACTTTAATACCCTGTGGTTTAAAGTGTATCAAGTTAGTACCCTGTGATTTTGCACTTTTTCACTTTAGTACCTTGTGGTTTAAAGTGTATCAAGTTAGTACCTTATGGTTTCGCACTTTCTCACTTTAGTACCCTGTGGTTTAAAAACCACAGAGTACTAACTTGATACAAAAATAAAATCACAGGATACTAACTTGATACAAAAATAAAATCACAGGGTACTAACTTGATACAAAAATAAAATCACAGGATACTAACTTGATACAAAAATAAAATCACAGGGTACTAACTTGATACACTTTAAACCACAGGGTACTAAAGTGAGAAAGTGTGAAACCACAGAATACTAACTTGATACATTTTAAATCACAGGGTACTAAAATAAAAAAATACGAAACCACAGGAGGATTTTTTGAAGTTTTTTTTTTTATTTTATTATATAATGTACAGTATTTTTCTCTCGGTTTTATTTATTCCTTGAAACTCGGTAAATACAAAGTACAGTTGAATAACTTAACCGTACACGACGTATAGCCGCCAACCCCCGCCGTTACCGTCTCAAGTACACGCCTCCGTCACCGCCGTTTCTCTCCCGTTAAAATTCCCTGCAACCCCAACCGTACGAGATTAATACAACCCACCTCTTACTATTTTGCATTCCGGGCCGGGCGAAGAGATAAATAATAATTCTTTTTTTTTTTAAGGTAGATAACAGTTCCGTCCTTAAACTTTAATTTAATATAATTTGTGACTAAAATTTTTTATAATTATTATAGTTTAATCTCATATTGTAATTTATTTGATTAAATATTGACGTGTCGCTGATATGAATTTGGTTTAGCATCTTTATAATAAAATATTACTAATTATAATATTGCTGCATTATTTTTATATTAACGATACATCAATATTTAATCAACTTCAAATTAGAAATTTTGACAAATTAAAATTTGTCACCCATTCTATCTATAGTTTGAGAACCAAACATGCAATTTATCTTTTTCTTAAAAAAATTGAAAACAAAAAAAAATCCTTTTCCAATTTTTTTTATAGAATAAATTCCTTAGACATAAAGATTGTAGATAAGCTACCATTCTCTCCTATACAATGTTATATTGAAATTTAATCCAAAAGAAAAAAATGATGACAAAAGAGGCCTCTTGATTTTAGGTTTTTCATAAAATTTGTATTATATAAGATAGTGAAGTATATCAATTTACAAAAAATACTTATCACAAGCTTTTCAAAAAGTTGTCTTTATGTATTGTTGATAGGCCGATATATATGATGCAGAGATATGTAATTGGTATACGCGCCTACATGTAAATGTCACTTGCATGGTTCGCCAAATATCAGTAATATTATAGAATTTTATTTAGACGGTGGAATAAGTTAGTTGATAATTACTTACTCGGTATTAAAATTTTGTAATATAATTAACATTAGATATTTAATTTTTACTCCTTGAAAAATCTTAGCATCTTTGATTTGGCTAGATAACATATCTCACGAGCCATTCGATGTACCTTATTTCGTTAAAATGACCCGAATATTGAATATGTTATTTTTTAATTTAGACATACAACAATACTCCAAACTTTCTATAATAATAATAATAATGGAAACTCCCCTATGTAAACTTGACCTAAGAAATCATTTTGTTGAAAATTTAAAACAATTTTCTTGTATAAGCTAAATAATAATAATAAAATATAGCATTTTTTCATTACATGGTTGAGATTCTTATAGAAAATTTAAATAAAACTTAAAAAGCATAAAAATGACAAAAGTGCAATATTTTGAATCATATGGTAGTATATTGTCATGATGCAGTCCAACATTACATGAATTCTTTGAGTTTTTATTTTTTATTATTTACTACACGTAAGTCCGCTCAGTGGTAAGCGAACAGATCGCGGGTGAACGAATCGGAAGAAACTGAGTATGCGACAAGTAACTCCTCTAGAACTCAAGTTTGTAACACCCGTGAGAACTCAAGTTTTAATATAGCTATTGAGTACTTTTACTTGAAAATCTGTTTTAACTACGAAACCCAGTTAGAATCAGCCACGTGTCCGCGTTGTAGCATTAGCTACAACAGTGGTTTCGCCGGAGCTTCTCCCTCTCAAAAGACACCTCTTGTAAATTATACTCTCTCTCGACTCTCTCTCTCTCTCTCTCTCTATCGGGAGCGAAGAGAAAAGCCGTAGAGAGAGAAAGAGAGAACCCTGCGGAGATCTCTCGGATCCGACCGCGTGGAGAGCGGCGGCGTCCTCGGAATCCGATCAAGCTCCGAATCCTTTGCCCTAGATGGTGAATGCGCCTTCAGATTCCCTCGAAGATCCAATTCGATCGGTTTGTTCCTTGTTTATGCGCTAAATCTTTGCTTTAATCGGTTTTTTAGGGCCAAATTTGATCGTGG
This sequence comes from Ananas comosus, assembly GCF_001540865.1. Lineage (NCBI taxonomy): Eukaryota > Viridiplantae > Streptophyta > Magnoliopsida > Poales > Bromeliaceae > Ananas > Ananas comosus. Next base: position 2,220,884 of record NC_033633.1, on the reverse strand, counting down.
AGTGCTTCGCTTTAGCTGGATCGGGCTAGGGTTTGGAGGAGCGGGATGGATGATCTGCTCGATGCTGATTTGGGGAAGCACGATTATGATTGGTGAGTTGCTTCACTTTGAATCTTGTGCTGGTTGTATTGTTTGATCTCGATCTAGCGTGAGTTTGTTTGATTTAAAGTGGAATCTGAGATTGGTGGAGCTGTTTATTGTAGTGGATGCATGAGATCTTTATCAATATAGTAATTTGTGGAAAATGCAGTAGATTTATTTTGTTGTTATATGTGCTTAGTTGTGCAATGCTGGAATCACAGATGGGGAATTTCTTACTGTCACTGCTCAATAGTCCCAAACTCGATAATGTAGTGCTAAGGATAGCTTGGGATTTAAGTACCAAATTTTTTTTTTTGTTGAATCAACGATGTAGAAACATGCAGAAACTGTATGTTAGATATATTTTGGCGTCAAATGTCCTTAGGTGTGGAATGTTTGAATCACTACTTATCTGGTTGGATATTCAAAATAATTTGTACTAAGTTGGGGAAGTTCCTACTGTTACACCCCAATAGTCCCAATTTGGATATTGTAGGGAGAATGATTCAGTGTATAAGAACTAGCACATTGGTTATGATAATTTGGGCTTTAAGCATTTTGGCCTTGTGTGCAGGCTCTTATCAGCACAGCATATTTTATCTTTTGTGTCTTTTATGTTTTATGAGGATTATTATTTACTTGTATAGTTAAAGTATATAACTGAAGTGACCATAATAGCTACATAGTTTCAAATTAGTCAGGAAATCTTCAGAAGTGGTCCTCATTTTTATCTTCACAGCTTCTTTAGGCAGGAAATATTCTGAAAGTGGTCCTGATTGTTATCTTCATAACTGATCTTTTACTGGGTATGGCTATAACAAATGTTATCTTCATCATTTTGTCTAAGATTTTTGGTTAATTGCATTTTAAAGTTTCATTGGCTTGGCGCTTCACACTGTCCATTTACACCTGCAAATCTGATTCCTCCTGAACATAATTTTGTAGTTGAATGTTTATAACCTGTTAATATAAGTTCGATGTCTTTAGGCTTCTTACACCCCCAGGAACACCACGAGATCCTTTTCTGGATTCTAGTGAGAAGCCACCATCTTCTGCTGTTCCTAAGCGCTCTGCCACAAGGTCATCGTCAACCACAAGAGCTTCAAGAGTATGTATAGTTTAAACCTCCCTATGCTTTTTGCTGCCACAGAAGCTTGCCGCTACGTATATTTGCAAGCAGTCCATTTATCAGTGTTATAGGCAGATAATGCTGTCAAAGAGGATTTTTAATTTTTTTTTAACTCTGCACCGATATCCTTTCATACTTTGTGTTCAATTTCCTTTTCATTAGGTTTTTGCTTTTGCACTATTATGTGCGTCACATCATGAAAACTGATCACGTAGTATAAATTTATCTCTCTTGATGTGGAGGGCATCTGATCTGTTAAAAGAACGGTAATGCAAATCAAAATGTATGTGATCACTCTAATAATCATGGTTCTCAAGGGATAGGATTTGGGTTAGATTCATGCATAACCAAGACATAAATCTTATTAGCAAAACATGGGATCTCGTCCAAATTAAATACAGTAACATATACTGCTATTCCATTCATGCCGCCCACATAAAACAAAGACCTTTCTTGTAATTTTATTAAATCATTAACATTATAAACTCCTCTTGCTTTATGTTTCTATTGCAGCTTTCAGCTTCTCAACCAGACCCTGTGAGTTCCTTAAGACCGATCCGAAGCTCTTCTGTTTCCCGCCCCTCCATCTCATCCATCTCAGCCACCTTTGCTTCTAGCAATAATAACAGAACGTCAATCCTCAACACAAGCACATCCTCAATCACCTCAAGACCCTTAACCCCCAGTCGGAGAACACCTCCAACCCTCACTACTCCAAAGCCATCTGCTCCAGCTGCACGCCCAGTTCCAGCCCGCTCATCCACTCCCATCAAAGCCCGACCACCATCTACTTCCCAACTAACGAAACCTGCATCCGCCCAAAGTTCTCGGCCCTCCACTCCTACCTCCCGCCCTCGAATTACTCCTGTTTCAAATAGTACTAATTCTATCCAGAATTCTCGCCCATCAACTCCTACCTCGCGGACTAAAGTTACCCCTACTTTGAGTAATACCAATTCGGCCCAAAACTCTCGGCCATCAACTCCTACCTCTCGCTCCCAAATTACCTCTGGTTCTAGCACAAACACTAGCTCCTCAGTGGCTCGTGCCAGTTCCCGGTCATCAACCCCCACTCGCCAGCCAATCAGTACAGGCCGCTCGCCTTCTGTGGGGCGTGTTCCAGTCACTAGCAGCTTGACTTCTAGCGGGCGGGCCCCTACGACAAGCGGTCGAAATTCTGCGCCTTCTTCACGTGCCAATTCACCGAGTCCACGGCCCAGAGCTCCAGTTCGGCCACTCGATATCCCTGATTTTCCAAATGATACCCCACCGAACCTAAGAACTAAGCTCCCCGAAAGGCCATCTTCAGCAGGTAGAGTGCGACCTGGGATGGCATTGACAGTCCGAGCAAACACTAATTCCGAACCTGCGGCTCCTTTGAGTTTGAATAAGAGGATCTCCTTGCCTGTTGTTAGTCGGAGCAAGTTTACAGAGAATCCATCAAAGTCTCCTTTAATAAGCAGCAGCAATCAGACAAAACCTGAAATTCAAAAGCCAGTTGTCTCCGAAGCTGAAGCTCGGAGACCTATCAAGTCAGCTAGTGCTTCAGAGAGCAGCGGATTTGGAAGGACGATCTCAAAGAAGTCGCTTGACATGGCTCTCAGGCATATGGTACAGTACTTATGCCATATAACACTTAATATCCAATCGAAGTCCAGGAATATAATTTGCTTAAATTATGAACTCTATAACACCACTAGAATCAAATTCCTGAATTTTCTTTTCTTTGTAATAACAGGACATCCGGCAAAACCTCGGTGGTATTCGGGGTGCATCCCTTTTCCCCCACAGCATCCGCTCCTCTGCTTCAAAAGGCCGACCTGCTCGAATGTCTGATCCGGTGGTTTCTCTCATGAATGATGAAGATGTCCCGGATAATAGAAGTACTAATGGGACTATTTCGATGGACTGCAACGGATTGATTAATGGAGAAAGCACGGCCAACAATTCTCCGGATATAGAAAGTTTCTCAGCTCGTGAGACTCCAATCGACTATGGTAGCTCCCGTTACGATGCAATTTTGCTGAGAGAGGACTTGAAGAACACGAATTGGTTGCACAGTACTGAGGACAAGGCTGACCTGAGCCCCATGTTTGATCACCGCTTCGAGCCGCTTCCAGAACCATTCGGCCCTCTATGACACCTGTTCCCTGTGATGTAAAATTTGTGCTGTTTGATTCCTAATTCGTTTCTATTTGTTGGTTTCGGCTTTTGTGGTTTCCAGTGTTGTTCTTATCCTGTGTTGGGTTGTTTTCTCTTTTGATGAAGCTGGGCTCGGATGTTTGCAATACGTTTGAATTCGAAATATCTCGACTCCTCGAGTACCTATCCAGAATATGATTATGTTTTTGAATTTATGCCGTGTTGTACTGAAACTTGAGAATTTAAAGATGAGAAAGATTTTATTCTGAGCAGTGTGCTCATAATTGTAGAGACATATGGTTTCCAAAGAGATTCATGCTTTTACTAGACTCGCCTTATTGTTTGTAGCTTTTGGATGTTGGAGTAACGCATGGTGTGATTCGACTATATAGCTTTTGTCTGAGATATATATTTTTTTTTAACACTTAACATTTTTCTTTTTCCAATTTGAGTCTTGGTTATCCCGTCCTCGGCAACAAGATCTCGTTGAGGCAGTTTGCTGAGCCGTGTGAATTACTTTGTCTCTGAATTCGAATGACCTCTTCCAGTATAGAAGTGTTCTATTGAATCTTAATACTGTATTGGATGACGAATTAAGAGGGTGAATAATGAAGGAGAATGACGTGTTCCTCATTCAAACTTTTCTAAGTTCTGCTGAAGTTACCAGTTTTTTTTTTTAATTTTTTTCTGTGGAAAAAACATACAAAACTTAGAACTATGGAGCATTTTGAATCGTCTATTTAATCTTTCGAAATTTTTGATTTTACTATCCAACCTTTTAATTTATTTGATTTGAATCAGTCAACCACACTTTGAATTTAAAATTTAATTGCATCATTTATCTTTATAAATTTAGTTAGTATACTTTATGTAATTCTTGCTGGTATAAATTTATTCAAGTAAGAAATTAGCTTAAATTTTGAAATCTAAATGTTATTAACCGATTCAAATCAAACAAATTAAAAGATCGAGCAATAAAATTAAAATTTTATAAGGTCGGGTAATCGATATGACCTATAATTCATGTAAGTTCTATACAAAATGACCTATGAAATCCTTAATTTAAATGACAGAATCAATGAAACCAAAATAAACAAAAGTTGAGAAGGGGTGGATAAAAAAAAACAAAAAAAAAAAGTTAGGAGGTCACTTCAAAATAGTTTTACAGTTGAGTGGTCTCCATACATTTTTTTTCCCCGAATATTTTAATGAAGTTTACTAGTCAACTTGTTCGAACCTACTTACGACTCTATGAGGCCGTGCGATAAACAGGTCGACTAATTGTTTCTCCTTAATAATAATAATATAAGAAAAAAATTCAAATACCACCCCTATAGTCCACTATTTTTTTACTTTAGTATTTTACGGTTTAAACTGTATCACTTTAGTACTCTGTAGTTTCGTTTTCTTTTTTCGTTAATTCCTCCGTAAATTTTTTCGTTAAATTAATTAAAAAGTTAAAACTATAGAGTATTAAAGTAAAAGTTTTGTAAACGGCAGTATCCTAAAATAAATATTCGATAAGCCATAGAAAATATCTGAAGATTTTTTTCTATATATTTTAACAAAAATTTAACAAAGGGGATAATGAAAAGAGAAAAATGAAAAGTGATACACAATTTATTTTTATAATTTTTTGAGGAACCAAATAGCCCCTTTTAGAAGCTCTTTGGTTGTATCGTGTGAGTAGCTTCCTTATTTGGATTGTGCAAATGAGAACATGAAAAATAATTTGTATATAAGCGAGGAGTTTCCTCCTGTGGATTTGAGGGTGATGATAAAAGCAGTTCCTAAGATCTCTTTCTTTTCTCGCTGATATTTTTTTTTTCTAAATTTTTTATCAATAACCCTCGAGTCATCTTTGATCTTACACTGCACCAATTATTCAGCAAAAGAAAATGTAAAAAAGCTAATAGGACTAATTATATCGTTACTGTTTTTTTATTGCAGTTTTAACTATAAATAAATCTAAATAATGTTTGAATCGACACATTTTAGTCCATCTATTACAATCCAAGCTGTACAAGGATGCCAAACTATTATAATTAGAACTACACAAAATTTTTCGTCTATATTGAAACTTATTTAAAATATTCCTAGTCATATAGAATAAGAAATAAATCTAAAAAATAAATTCTAATCTGTTTAAATCTCTATCTATATGAGATTCAGTTAAAATAGGATTAGAATTAACGTCTCTCTTATGGCCTATAAATGTATGAGTTATTGGCTACATGTGAAATACAAGAAAAATTAGTACATTCTCTCCACGAAATTCTCTTCTTGAGATCGCTCTAGAGTACAGTCAGAAATCTTAGGAGGTGTGCTACAATCGACTCTGATAGCCGATTAGCAACGAGAAAAAACAGCGTGCGAGAAATCGAGACAGATTGTTGACGGATTAAAGGATTCGTAAAAGAAGACGAGTTCAGATCCTGATAATCGTAATATAATTCCGCAACAAAAGAGGTATGAAAAGATCTATGTGGTTTTTGTACTTTGATTTGGCTATTAATATTTTTCTGCAATTTTAAATACAATATTCGACCGAGAATCAAATTACTCAATGTAAATAAAAAAATCTTAAGCTACAAACCAAAAAAAGAACGGCTACGGGTACAAAATCAAACAAAAACTATATGCATCTTTAAATTAGGGATGTCAACGGATCGGGTTTGGATCGGATTTTTAAAAATTCGAACTTGAATCCAAAAATCAAATTGAAACCCGAACTCAGACCAGAACCGGCCAGGTTTTAAAAATCCATACGCATATCCGACCCGACCATAAATCCGAAACCCAAATCCAAACCCGAATCCGAAAATCTGAACCCGAAATAATAATTTATCTTTACATATTACAAAATATATTATAATAAAATCAAAAATTTCAAAATACAATCAAATACAACATTAAACATTCATGCCATACAATATTAATATCTGAATAAGAAAAACACAAATTCAAATAATTAAATATAACAATACATATATTATGTATTGTATAAATAAATAACTAATATATATATATATAATTTATTCGGGTTCGGGCTCGGGTCGGGTAAATATAAAATCCATACCGGCATTCATATCAGTTGGGTTTTTATTTTCTATACCCATAATCGAATCCATATCCATTTAGGTCCGATAAACCCGCTCCATTCGGATTCGGATTCGAATAATATTTTAGGTATTCATACCCATTAACATCCCTACTTCAAATGCTCTGAATTTGTAGTTGCATCCGGCTAAACCACAAACCAAGAAACTTTTTAAAAAAATAATAATGTTAGAGAGAGTCGGTCCAGTGGACCAGGTCCAGGGAATGGTTTCGTGAACCGAAAATTTGGACCAATGGCTATAAAGCAAGAAAGGGTAAGCAAATTCGATTAATTAAATTAAATGGCTGGAATTCCTAGAACCTCTCGACCAATCAACGTAATAATAATCCTTTTCTTTATGATAACGTAGGAACCCTCAATTACATATTTGCCCTCGTGGATTAGTATTACGTTTCAATATTTTTCAAGGGTAAATTGCACTGTGAGTCCCCAAACAATCTCTAAAATTTCATTTGGTCCTCAAATTTTAAGTTCACTAATAAATTTCTATTTTTCACAAAATTATTATTTTAATATATACATGTTATTATTATTATTATACTATTAATGGACGTATTATTATTTACATTTTGTGCATGATATTTATGTACCGTGTTTATATTTTTAAGTTATATTGTAATTATTTCTCTATTTATAAATTAAATCATTAAATAGATGGATGAGCATAGAAATAAACTAAATATAAACAACAGTTTATAATTCAAGATAACCTAAAATAAAATTTTATAAAAATTTTTAAACCAAAATAAAATATTACAAAAGATTCAATAGTTCGGATTTCAAAGTTGGTAAAAATGTATAAAACTTATCTGTACTATAGACCATTTTAATTTAACTATTCAATCTTTCAAAATTTTAATTCAAGTTCCTAAATTTTTAATTTATTTGATTTAGATAATTAGATAACTCTTGGAATATAAAATTTAACCTAATTATTTATTTTAATAAACTTATAAGTACGTAAATTGGACAAAATATACTAATTAAACTCATAAAGATAAATAATATATTCAGATTTTGAAATTAAAGAATTATTAATTTGCTCAAATTAGATAAATTAAAAGGTTAGATAGCATAAAAGTCCAAACGGGGGATAGTTGATAAAAAATAAGTTTATATATTTTTAACTTAAAAAGCTCTATTTCAGTTAAAGTATTGGGACTACTGGTGTAATTTACCCATATATCTTGGACTCTTCGTCAAATTCGCATCCAGGGGTATTAATGTCTTTTCATATTTCCCTGTTCACGTATATATGAAGTAAATAAAAAAAAAACACCATTTTCTCGTGTATACGCGTTACGGAGCGTCGCGGCGTCGTCGTCCTCGTCCTCTTCCCCCCCCCCCTCTCCACAGCCTCGGCGATTTGCAGGTTCGGAACCCTAATTTGATCCCTTTCCCTTCTCTCTCACCGAAATTTTTGCTCTAATTTTAGGTGTTGTTTTTCCCTTCTGTCTCGTTCGATCTAATTCCATGATGAGTAATTAGGGGCTCCTTGTTTACTTCGATCTGTGGAGGATTGGTGCACGATTCTTCATCTATTTGAGGCCGATCGTACTTGGTTTGAGTGTTTTAGACGCGGATTCGTTTGATTTTGATCGGGTGTTAGGTTTGTCCGGGTATTCGTGTTGGTAATCTAGGGTTTGTTCGTGTTAAGGGTAGTAGATTTTGATGTTTTTTTGAGTAAAAACTTGTTTTTTGCAGCTGAAAATTGGTTTATTTACTAATCCCTCGGCGCATTTTAGTTTTTTAAAACTCACTGGGATTGGTAGATGCAGATAATGAGGGGAAATGGTCTAGAAAAGTTGTTTTCTAGTTGTAGAAGTTTAAAGCATTTGGTTTGGAAGAGCAAGGCAGAGGAGAACATGGAGAAGAAGGGTGACTAGAAGGGAATATATGCGGCTACTTCTAAGGGACTGTTTGAGTGCTATGTAAAGGATATTCGATGATAAGCGAAGGCGATATAAGAGCTTTCTTATGGGACCTTGAGTATGAAATGTGTTTTCCACATATATGTGATTGAAGAGGTTAAGAAAGTAGTTGTTTCTATTTTTTAGTACAGTGGAATCACCTTTAGATTGACCAAAAATGCTCGATTTTGTTGTTCATCTTGCTGTATGTAGTTCTTTTTTTTTCCGTCATTTTGGGTTATCTCAGGTTCTAGTGCATCTTTAAGATCCTTGTCCCCATTAGCATTCTAGCATTCAAGCACTTGTTTTTCTGGTGCTTTTCATTATTAATTGATTTGTCATTCCTTCTTTTAAAGTGCATCATGACCGTCATTATCGGTGTTCTCCGTTGTTTAATAGCTCAATAGTTCTCTTGTAATTTTGTTTGCAGAGCTCATCATGGCATCAAAACGCATCTTGAAGGAACTGAAGGATCTGCAGAAGGATCCTCCGACCTCCTGCAGTGCAGGTTTGTTTGGCTTTTTTGTTTCAGAGCTGTCATCATTCTCAGATACTTCACACTTGTGTCCTGACTACTCTATCATTATTGTTGTATAGTTTAGAGATGAGTTGCAAAGTAATATTTGAAGTTGATTTTTATAATGCTTTTATTTTACAGGTCCTGCAGCTGAAGACATGTTCCATTGGCAAGCAACAATTATGGGACCCCCTGATAGTCCATATGCTGGAGGTGTATTTTTAGTAAATATTCATTTTCCTCCAGATTATCCTTTCAAGCCCCCAAAGGTATTGTGATTCCTCCACACATCATTGGTTACACATGCCACATGGTTCAATTCTCTCTTTGCTCATCCATTTAATGACCTCGATGGTTTTGTTCATTCTCTTGTGCTTATCCATCTAACAAGCAAATTCTATTCAAGTTAAAACTTCCAATTACATATGCACTCGTAGGGCTTTTCAGTTTTTTGACAGTACAACAATCAATGGAATTAAGCAGTTTCTGTTGCTTACAAACTACTGTATTTTCCAGTCTAAATTGTGTGGAATTTATTTCTTTTGATTGACATGTTAAAATCATGCAAATTTTGGACTGAGGAATTTCCTTGTTCTTTGAATACATACTACACTTTTTTTTAGTTGTTTAATTGTTTGTGGCTTGTGATAATCTTGCAATCAAGTTTAGTGGATGGTGAAGTTGAAGGTGTACTATGAATAACATGAAAAGTGATCAAGTCATCTATTTTTTTCATGGTATTGTAGCAGAGATTTTCATGTCATACATCGTGAAGTTCCTGCAATAATAATTAGCTAGTATAGTTTCTTATTTATGGCACTTTCGTTGTGTAAAGGCAGTTGTTTCTGTGATTCTATTTCATCTTGTACTTCATAAATGCATCCTTTGTGGATTATAAACCATCATTTTATGCACTTCTTTAATGAATCGGCACAAGCTTCAGTTAGTTTATATATATATATATATAGTCTCCCGTACTTTCGAAAGTACGGAGGTTTCCGTGCTTGTAAGTTGCTTTCGATGATAGGACATCCGATTTGACGATCGGCTCCGTTAAGCATAATCTACGTTTTGGAATATCTAGAAACCAAATTTCATAAATTTTTCGACATCATTTACCAAGCGATCATAGGGTCTCAAAATGACTATTTTAACGGCCGATGTGGCACGTTTTTAAGTTCAACGGTGTAGAAGTATCCAAATTACATGAAAATTTAATAAAAAATTCTACTTAACATCAAGAGTAAGAACAATACTTCTGATTTGAAATTTGAGTCCTTTATCACTGTTTTTTTATGAGATTTTTATTTTCAGCCGTTCATTTTGAGGCTACTTGTTCACTAGGCAAACGAAGTCAAAAAATTATAAAATTTGGTTTCTAGATAATTCCAATAGCGTAGATCATGTCTAACGGAACCGATCACTGAATCGAATGTCCCATCATTGAAAATAACTTACAAGCACGGAGGCCATCGTACTTTCGAAAGCATAGGAGCCTAGCTCTCTCTCTCTCTCTCTCTCTCTCTCTCTCTATATATATATATATATATATATATATATAAAATGGGAAAAGGTTGGATCTAGAAAAAGCCATTCTGCCCTATATCTCAAAACTAGAAAGTGAGCCGCTGTGTTAGGTACCTCCGTAGATTTATAGCAGGAGAGTAGCTGCATTATCAGGTACAAAATACTAGTCTTAAAGTTTAATATCATGCCAGATATTAGCATAATAGTTATTCTACTTATACTAAGGGTGAGAATTGCCACTCATGTTTATGTATTTCCGTATTATCAGCTTATGACCTAATTGCAATAAACTCTTGTTGTGGCGTCTAATTTTTTGGATCATTTGATGTCATTAATCATTATTTGCTCTTTTAGGTTGCTTTCAAGACAAAGGTCTTCCATCCAAACATCAATAGTAATGGTAGCATTTGCTTGGATATTCTCAAGGAGCAGTGGAGCCCTGCTCTAACCATCTCTAAGGTACAGCATGTGCAAAATCTTGAAAACAAATTGATCTTTTATAACGTGCTAGCAGGTTTAACTCTTGCCATCACTGACGCGTTATTAATTAAATATTATTCAGATGATTGTGAAATTAGACCTCTCTTCATGTACTTGGAATGTATCCATTTGCAGTATGGAGAACTGCTACTGAAAAGATTGCCATTTGTTGGTTAAATCAACCCTACTATGCATTTTATATTGAAAAAAACCTGTGTTTTCATAGGAAGATCTCACACGAAGTTAGAATGTTTCTTTTCGTATTTTGAAGAAAAGGAGATTTGCTTTTGGTTCATGCAGATGATCTTGTAAACTAAATTGCTTGTTTTCTTTGGTCGTTCTTACATGTGAACTTAGAAGTTGTTTGACTGCGACTTCTTTCCTTATTTCGTACTATTGACAATTTGAACTATCTTGCTAGTGTGTATAAATACATTTCTTTTGTTCAAATGATGCTTAGAACTGAGTAGCGTATGTGTGCTATGTAACAGGTATTGCTTTCGATCTGTTCTTTGTTGACGGATCCGAACCCCGACGACCCTCTTGTCCCGGAGATCGCCCACATGTATAAGACCGACCGAGCTAAGTACGAAACCACAGCTCGTAGCTGGACGCAAAAGTATGCCATGGGTTAAAGCTCCCATGCTTCCGTCTCACCTCCCGTCACCTTAAAGTGACCCGAAAATCGTGTTCTAAAAGAAAGGAAAGTTCCTCATTCTCTCTACTGTGAATTCTATTTTTTTCAATTCTATGCAAGTTTGTGCTCTAGTTTCTATTGTTAAGATTTGTATGGATAAGGTAATGAGAACATGGCATGCGATTGGCTTTTATTTATTTTGGTTTCTCTTTATTGAAAAGTATTTGAAGGACCTAAAGGATGTTATGCTTTCTGGTAATTGGTCATTTACAGAATTTTAACTCAATTAGCATCGTTGTTGTTATCCTCTCAAGCATCAGTTTATATATTCTTGTTGCCTCGCCTTTAATTTTTTCACGCAAAAGCGAATTTCTGATGTGGATTTGAAATAGAAAAATAAAAAAAAGCTTGTCATCATTTTACTATTCCAGTTGAAGCCCAACTTTACTGGCTGGGCATTGGTTTATTATAACATCTCAGTAAGAAAGGCAAGGGTCATATATTATTAAAGATCATATGATGGTTTTAGTGAAATTTTATGAATTAAAGCTTTTTAACTTTTGCTGTTATTTGGGCTTGTGAGTTGTGATGGACTGGGCCTGCTTAAATTCGGGAAAGGTAAAGATTACAAAATAAGTATAAATTTGTGGGGGTATTAGTCCATAATAAATGTATGTTTGTGTCATTGTGTGTGCATGCGCCCTCTTTGTTCTTTTGTTAGGTGATGTGTGATACATGTCATGAGCTGTAGGTTTTACTGGTGAGGTTGCTATCAAGTCTCCACAATAAACACTTATCACTGTCTCCATCTATTTATGTATTCTTCGTAGGAATATCTATAAACTCTTTGGTGCTTTTATTGCATCAAGTTAGGGGGTATCTTTTACATATACTCAGTTAAGACCATTCCAACGCTCCTTTTCGCCATGCATAAACTGAACCCACAATTGGGATAAGCACAAAAATTAAAGCTTCGATAGATACGGATACACCCAATACATTGAAACTTATTGCCCATGGATAAAGAAAGACCGTTTCAACATCAACGACAACAAAAACTCGAGCAAACACGTAATAGCGGACAACAAAAACTCGAGCAAACACGTAATAGCGGATTCGGAATTGTAACCAAGCGTTCCTCATAGGTTCTATACCCGATTCATAATTAGAAAGCTTCTCTGGTCCTTCACTAACCGGGGCTAAAACTCCTGAAATTACAAATCCCAAGATAGGAATAATGTTTGATATTATTAAAAATGATATATATATAAAATTGAGAGAGAGAGAGAGAGAGAGAGATGGTGGGGAAAGGTATAGATCTCTCCAAATGGGTTATTTTGAGACTCTAAGATCCAAGTGAGGCCCTTTTTTTTATTCCCTGCTTTCACCAACACATCAGAAATTTTAAGCTTATTATTTTTCAAAATAGATAATTGATTTCAAAAGTAAGGCTAAACAAGCAACAACATAATCATTTAATCAATTTACTCTTAACAAATAAAGCTGCGGATGATGTTGAGCATCATAAATACAAATACAACACTGGTGCTCTATTTTAGGAAAAGCTAGTATTAAAATGGGTGGGCATTTATTAAGGATATGATTGCCATCACAATCACAAAGTGGCTTGAGCCTTTGAGGAGACCAATAGGGCTTTGCTTCTGATTCAAGCTTGTTACCAATGTTTTCATATATCTTTTTATTTTTATTTTATTTTTTTTTTATCAGTGATCACCTACCTTTTTATTTTCCACCCTAGATGACAACCACATGTAAGTGTATACATACAGCACATACAAGTACTATTATCTATTTTTCAGAATATTATTTTTATATATTATTGATATATTAGCATATATATATATATATATATATATATATATATATATATATATATATNATTGTAAAGAACTTTGAAAAACCATGCAATTATACTTACACTCGAAAATTTATATAAATTTATCAAATTATTAATAAATTATAGTATACCTTTCATGGGACCTGAGTCATATAAGAGCACTCCATTCACCTTCACCTACTTTAGAGTTTGCATGTGGATTTTTGAGGGTTTCAATTTTCATTACAGTTTCTGTATGATAGTTGAGATTAGTTGTAGAGTCCGGCTGTTATACTATCGGTAATAAGGTCTATGCGCTACCAAGTTATTTTCCTGATGCAACTTTCGAACCGACGATCAACTCCGTTTGACTTAATCTACATTTTTGAAAGTGTTTGGAAAGTAAATTTAATAATTTTTCAACATCATTTATCTATCAAACAAGTAGTTTAAAAATGAACGGCTGAAAATAAAAATCTCACAAAAAATAATAATAAAAGACTTGAATTTAAGATCATAGGTACTAATCTTACTCTAAATAGTGAAAAAAAATTTCTATAAAAATTTCATCAGATTTAAATTATTTTACACCGTTAAATTCACAGATGTATCATATCGACCATTAAAATTAACAATTTTGAGACCTTTTTATCACAAACCAAATAATGTCAAAAAATTGTGAAATTTAATTTTCAAATACTTTCAATTAGTGTAGATCAAGTTTAATGGAGCCGATTGTTGATTTGAAAGTTTTATCATTAAAAATAACTTGGTAGTACGGAGGCTTCAGTGCTGCCGATAGTATAGCAGTTTAGCTCTTAGTTTTACACCATTTTACCTGAAAAGAAAAAAGAAAACTAAGTTTATGTAAATGTAAAACAAAAGGAGTTAGGCTGGTATATTATCGGTAGCACAGAGGCTTCCGTGCTATCAAGTTGTTTCAATGATACGGCTTCCAAATCGACGATCAGCTCCGTTAGACTTGATATACACTATTGAAAGTATTTGGAAACTAAATTTCATAATTTTTCGACATCATTTGGTTAGTGATCAAAAGGTCTCAAAATTGACAATTTTAATGATAGATGTGATGTGTTTGTGAATTTAACGGTGTAAAACAATCTAAATCTGATGAAATTTTTATAGAAAATTCTTTTCACTATTTAGAGTAAAATCAATATCTCTGATCTTAAATTCAAGTCTTATCATTATTTTTTAGAAGATTTTTATTTTCAACCGTTCATTTTTAGACTACTCGTTTGATAGGTAAATGATACCAAAAATTTATGAAATTTAGTTTCTAAATATTTTCAATAGTGTAGATCAAGTCGAACGTAGCCGATCGTCGATTTGAAAGTCACATTATTAAAAATAACTTAATAGCACGAATACCTCCGCGCTACTGGTAGTATACCAGCCTAGCTCAAACAGCAGCAAAGAAAATAGTTATTAGCCTAAAAGGACTTATTAGTACAACCAATAATTGAATAAAAATTAAAAAAAAAAGGGAAAGCCCAGGGAGGAAAAAGGACAAGGAGCACGTGGCTGTTCCACAGTTGTACTAAAGTTGACTTCCACCACATTTTTCCACATCTTAGGATTAATTAAGAAGCCCTGTCCTTTTAACCATGACTAGATGAGTTTGTGTTTTATAGGGCTTCAATTATTCTTCGTTGTAATTTTTTGGATAAACTTTAAATGCCCTCAGGTAGTTTCATATTTTCTTATTTTAGCATTCTGTAATTTAAAGTGTATCAAGTTAGTTCCTATGATTTCACATTTTTTCATTTTAGAACTCTATAGTTTAAAGTGTATCAAGTTAGAACCATGTGGTTTCATTTTTCTCTTTTTATTATCTATTTTATTAATTTTTTTCAGTGACAAAGTTAAAATTAAAGGATACCGAAGTGAATATTCTATAAACCTAGATAGGGTATCTGAAATTTTTTGTATATAATTTAACGAAAAATTAATGGAAGAAAAAAAAAATCAATGACAAAGTTAAAACTAAAGGGTACTAAAATAAATATTCGATAAAACTAGGTAGGGCATCTGCAGTTTTTTGTATATAATTTAACGAAATATTAATAGAGGAGCCGACGAAAAGAGAAAAATGAAACCAAGGTACTAAATTGATGCACTTTAAACCATAGGATACTTAAGTGAGAAAGTACGAAACCATAGGGTACTAAATTGATACACTTTAAACCACAGTGTATTAAAATGAAAAAGTGCGAAACCACAAGGGTGATATTTAAAGTTTTTTCTAATTTTTTTGAACTTATAATATTCTCATCAAATACTGTTGATGAGTTTGCATTTTGTATTCTTATATGCTTTACTTCAGCACAGAGATAATATTAATGATATTTTTCTCAAAAAAAATATTAATGATATTGAATATAAAATATTAAAATATTACTATTTGATAGCTTAAATTTTCAATAGACAAATGATTTTTTCAACGGACAATGAGATTGTTTCACAAATATTAGCGTGTTTACATGTACATACACTGGATCTAGATGCTATGCAATACTGAAATTGATCAATATTCATTGCATACAATCTGTGTAAAAGTAAGCATGAATTTGCTAATAATGTCACTATCTGTTTTAGTAACTAAAGTTTCACAACTTGGTATAATTTAGCTGTCATAATCTTTTACTTAGTCAAATATCAAGCCAATACCTTTCAACGGTTAGATGATTATTCAAGCAACAATTTGACCCTTTTACTTTTCAAAATTGATGTTGCATTTACTATTTTTTGAAGAATGTGGTGTGACAGTGCCAAATCTCTATGCACAATTAATGAAACTTCCTCAGTCCTATTCACTAATAACTATCACATGAACTTTTATTAAAGTGGTTTGTGTCCACACACACCACCCTGTATGATGTAAAATCAAGAGAGAGAGTTTTGGAAGAATGAATGACTGATTTTGTCCTTGCAGTTTCAGTACACTTCAATTGTTTTCTACTTTCTTTAAAATCAAACAACAAGATAAAAAACAAAAAATTTAAAAAGATTAGGACACATCTAAACGTGATTTTCATTGTTGAATAAGTGAATTAAAAGCATCGTTCTCTGATTGCTTAAACTTTTAAGAAACAATGATTGCTTCACAGTTTTTTTAACATGATATCAGAGATTTAGTTTTTTCTTATGGAGCTCCAAACATGAGAAAAAGTGGTGAATATATAAGTTGAAAATATCATTTTCTACTAGCTTAAATTAAGTTTTAATTAGCAGTGCTGTGTAGTTTCTATATCCATGTGCAAAATCTTGACCAAAAAGGCCCTTAACCAACAATAGATTACAATGAATCTTTGGTCCTAGTTGTTTGTATTCAATTATTCCAAAGAATTGGAAAGCTCACATACAAGTGGTCCATATAACCTAAAATTATAGTACTTTGGAAATATCAATTTTATTCATAATGTTTGGTCCAATAAAAGGCATATATATATAGAATTAGACTGGAATACTATTAATAGTAAAACCCTCTTTTTGCTATCAAGTTTTTAGCCCTTGGATAAAAAATTATAGGGTTAGGATGACATTAGTCAGTTAGAGTTGAGTGGTCCCCCTAGGGTTGAGTGGTCCCCACTGGGTTATAGTATTTAATCCAATTGTTAGAAATGATGAAAAGAGTTAATCCAAAGGCTAAAAAATTGGTAGCAACAATGGGATTTTGCAACTAATAGTAGCAAAGTCCAACTCTATATATATATATATATATATATATATATATATATATATATAAAGAGAGAGAGAGAGAGAGAGCAGAGAGTCCGGCTACTATACTATGAGTAGCATGGAGCGCTCCGTGCTACCAAGTTGTTTTCGATGATGCGGCTTCCAAATCGACCGATCGCTGCCTGGGCTAGATCTTGACTATGTAAATGATATCAAAAAATTATGAAAGTTTCAGAACTACCTTGTTTAATAGGTAAATGATATCAATACAAATTATGAAATTTAGTTTCTCAAATATCTTCAATAGTGCAGATCAAGTTAACAGAGCATCATCGAAAACACTTGTTACTGTAGTATATCGTATATACTATATAAATATATATATATTATATATTATATATATATATATCTCATATAGTATATAGACGTTGGCATATATATATATATATATATATATATAGATATATATAATATATATATATATATATAATGATGTAGGCTACACTGATACTATTTATAAGTACCTGAGCTCACGGTACGTATAGGTCGTTTCGATCTTTAGGGCGTTCAAAAATCAAGCATCCGACATCGTTACAATGATCTATGGGTATTTAAAGTTTCTAAAATAAACTTTTATATTTTTTTCGACCATATGTTTACTCATGATCCAAACTATTTCAAAATTTGTCCCATTTTCAAATGGCTATTAGAACGATTTGGAGTTTTTTTTTTTTTTTTAACGGTGTAGAAGGAATCTAGAATTTCGTTTTAAATTTTGAATCAGAAAATACTTAACTATATATACTTATAAGGTAACATTCTTGATCCTTGATTTAAAGTCCCCTATACTCCAAATTTTAAAGTTATTTAATTTCTACCGTCCATTTTGATATAATTAATTTTTTAATTAAACGTACGAAAAAACAAATTTTATTTCTAAGAAATTCATATACCTAGATTATATTTAATACGTGTGGATCGTGATTTGAATCGCCCTAGATCGAGAAACAAACCACTATAGTACCGAAGCTCGGTACCTATAGATACGTATGTAGTAAATTCTATATATATAATATATATAATATATATATTATATATATAATATATAAATATGTATGTAAGTGAAGATTAAAGCTAGAATACTCCCCAAAGTACTAAGGGTGTGCTTAAGAGTTTTTAAACCTTCTTGATTGAGAGATGTAGGATTGAGATGAATGGTAGGTGTGGAAGATGTAGTTAGATGGAAAAGTAAAAATTTTTTGATCCAAAGCTATGTAATCAAGGAGTGATTCTAATCGGCTACAAAATAAAAGCAGCAAGCACCAAGAGGTTGTACTCTAAAAGTAATGCTTAGCTCAATTCATCTCTCTCTCTCTCTCTTCTTCATCTCTTATATAGTATAATATATATATATATTAAATATTATATATATATGATAGAGATTAGCATAGAAAACTATCGATAGCAAACGGAGCGTGTCGTTGCCATCCATCTGTTTCGATGATGGAGCCTCTAAATCGACGATCGCACCGTTGAAGCATGATATTATACCACTTAAAGTATATAGAAATCAAATTTCATATGATATTTTATATTGTTCTCATTATGCGATAGTACAACACAAAAATGAACGGTTGAAAGATGAAAACAAAAATTATTTCTTTAAAAATGATGATAGAAGTCTTGTAATCAAGATCAAAGTATGGATCTGTATATTACAAAACTAGTTACAAAAAACTAAAATTTCCTAACAAAAAATTCAATTGATTTAGACATCTTTAGGTGCCGTTAAACAATGAGAAAACGCCTAATACTTAACTATTTAACAATTACAAAATTTGAAAACCCTTTATCAAAGAACGCCTCAGTATCAACCATTAAAATTACAAATTTTGAAATCCTCTTTAATTCAATGTAGAGCGAGAATGACTGTCGAAAAGATTGAAATTTGATTTCTAAACACTTCAAGTGGTAAATAAGATCATGTTTAAACGGTGCAATCGTAGATGTGGAGGCTTCTGTCATCGAAAACAAATTAGGTGCAACAAGCCCGTTTGGCTATCGATAAATATCTAGCTCAACTCTATATGTTAATATATAGTTAGGCCTGAAAATATACTGATTGATAGCAAAAAGGCTATTCCTTAGGTTGAGTAGTCCCACTAGATTGATAATATTTAGTTCAATGTTAAAATGATGAAAAGAATTTGATGCAGAAGGCTAAAACTTAATAGCAAAAGCAATTTTTGCTATCAATATAATATTCTATGCTCAACTCTCTCTCTCATCTCTTCACTCCACTACGATCCTCTCTCTTCACTCTCGCCTCTCTCTCTCTTTATAAGAGAGCAGAGAGTTGGCTAGAATACTTTTGATAGCAAATGACTCCGTTCCCACCCATTATTGTCGATGAAGGAACCTCCAAATCGACGATCGGCACCGTCGAACATGATCTATACCACTTGAAGTATTTAGAAATCAAATTTCAAATCTTTCAACATCATTTGCCTAATGATCAAAGGATTTCAAAATTTTGTAATTTTTAATGGTCAATATGAGACGTTTTCTTGTTTAAACGGGCGGAAAAGAATCCAAATCCATTGATTTTTGTTTAGAAAATCTTTAAACTATTTAAAAAAAGAATCTATACTCTTGATTTTGATTACAGAGACTCTTTATCATCATTTTTAAAGATATTCCATTTTCAACCATTCATTTTGTGTCCACTCGACTAGAGAAAAGAACAATATCGAAATGTATGAAATTTGATTTCTAAATACTTCAAGTGATATAGATCATGTTCAACGTGCCGATCGTCAATTTGGAGGCTCCTTATCCAAAAAAATGAGTGACAACTAAATCCGTTTGCTATGATAGTTTTCTAAGCTCAACTCTCTCTCTCTCTTCTCCTCTCTCTCTCTCTATCTATATATATATATATATATATAGTATATATATATATAGTATATATAATATATATATATATATATATATTATGTATATATATAGGATTTTGGATATAGATTCGTGATTAAATGCATGTGCATTCTATGTTCACAGTCAAATCCAAGTCTCAAAGACATTGACTAAGAAGGCCTGTTTGTTTTTTTGCATCTCGGATGATGAACTCGCGCGTGATTCCGAAAATATTCGTGACTCCAGCATTAATTTATTTTGACACCAAAGCTGCAAGATCGTCCAAGTTTTCAATCACAATCGCACCGAGAGCGATCTTTCGATTTCAGCAAGACATGAAAGGCAACATGTAAGTACGCGAAACTGAGTCTTTGCGCAGAATCAAACTTGTAGTAATAATCTGAATATTTTGTGCTCACTAACAATGTTCCTAAGATTTTCCAGGGAAGATGAGTTATCCAACATGGCATATATAAAATTAAGGAGGATTTAATTAGTCATTTATGTTTAATACAAGAACAGTAAATATAATTAAACTAATCTGGTCATTAGGGGCTGGATTGAACTAACTCCATTAAACTTGCCTTGTCCATTTATATCACCACATGACAAGGAATAATTAATTATTTCTTGGACTAATAAATCATTCATTTTAGTATAAAATAAAAACAAAAAAAAAAACTATATAAAATTTTGATTACACGACAAAATCAGAAGCTTCGAAGCGTGGAGCTAAGTCATTTTCCAATAATCCCCTCCTCTTATTATATAATTTCGAACTTGACCTAGAGATTAGAAAAATAAACTACAATAAATAAATATTAATTAATCAATTAATTAATTAATTAATTAATTGATTGATTGATTGATTAAGCCAGAAACGGTCAAACGTGGGTCAGCCGTTCTAGGGTTCGCCCCGGCGTATCCGTTACACAACTCATGCACCATATTTAATATTTTTCGATTAATATTGAAAATAAAAAAATAATCTAATAAATGAACTCAATAATATTTAAAAGGTTTATAAATAAAAAATCTTATACGTTGGAAACGGATAAATTAAGTATACTTGTTTAGTCGCTGAATTTATGTTTAATTAAATTATTAAATTAGGCCGTGAGATTAAATTTTTTATAAGTTTTCAAATAAATAGTGAAGTACTAGGTAACTTAGCTATTGCATTATATTCTAGAAAAAATAGGATAATTTATTCAGTTATCAAATCATATTTCACAATAATAAAATAATTAAATTATAATAATTTGATAATAATATAGTAAATAAAATGACTAGAGATTAATTAAAATGCAAATAAGAGTTAATCCAATTGAAATTAGAGTTAAAGTTTAATATATATTAATTGAAATAAATTTGAGCTCAGGTGCTAATGGTGTAATTAATTTGGTTTTTTAGTAATTCACATGATCTTTATGACCCTTTTCATTTATAGTGTGTTGGGGGGCACGTGCCTCCCAAAACACTGAACTAGTAACCCATCCGTACAGTTTTATTTAAAATATATTTTGCTAAATTTTATGTTTAGTCCCTGTACTATCTCCTAATTGTACGTTGGTCCTCGTAAGTTGTAATAGATATTTGAATACTACTGAGAGCTTAGTAAATTCAAACTCAGAACCTCTTTTAGTTCTTAAATTTAATATGCTATAAGTTCTAGTTCAAATTGTGAGGCGCGTGACACTTGAATTCTCAAATTTTAATTAGTTATTTTTTTTTTATTTGAAGTGTATGGCATGTGACACTTTAGTTCTCGTACTTTATGAACTAAAGTGTTATAAATTATAATGAATTGGAGTTCGAGAATTAAAGAGTTACGCGCCTCATAGTTTGAGGACCAAAGGTGTAATTTACCTGATGTAAAATAGTCCCTTATCTTTAAAAACTTAAGTTATCAATATTGTTACGATCCTATGGAAGTCCGTGATACCACCGGTCTATGCAAAAGTTACAAGATCGTTCGATCTTGATCTTAGTCATAAAGAGATCGGGCTTTCAACTTGGACCGCCCCCGCCGGTGCAAAATCAAGTTTGTGAAACTCCTGATGCCCCTAAACTCAGCTCAAAATCTAATCTGTGGTTTGGTTACAATGTATGTGGATCTTTGGTAATGCGGAATTACTAACAAAATCCAACGAAACATGTACCGTGGATGCATTTCAGCGTTTGAAATGGTAGTCTTGTCAAATTTAGGACTTCTGGCATTTGCGACATGCGAAAACCAATGGAACTCATCCTGCAGTGCTTCAAAGTTCTGGGCCTCCGACGTCGATTGATAGCAGTCCAAAGTCACGAGATCGAGCACCATCGGATGATCCAGAGCTTGGCACATCATGAACCCTAAGTTTCACATAAGCGACACGATTAAGCGATCGGGGGAATCTTATTTTGTCCCATTAATGGAAGGTACTTAGCTATTATTTGCACCTGGTACATTTGTACATCTATGAATTGTGTCTTCATCTACTTCTCTTTGTTTTGTTTCATACTTTGAATTCGAATTAATTTATTTGTGATAGACATTACATATGAGATGTGGCTCACTAATGTTATGGATGCGACACCATAAGCACGAAATAATTTATTAAAATTTTATTTTAGAAAAGAGCCATTATTATTATTTTTTTGAGAGATAGGTTTATTTCATTTAGAAATAAGCTTAGCTAGAAATGTGAATCAACTAGGATTCGAACTTGGGTCTCGGGTACTAACCACCAAGCCCTTTACCACTTGCTCTAGGGACGGTCGGTAGTATATTACCTGCTTAGTTTATTTCATTTAGAAATAAATTTAGCTGAAAATGTGAATCAACTAGGATTCGAATTTGGGACCTCGGATATCAACCACAAAATTTTTTGCCACTTGCTTTAGGGACGGTGGGTAGAGCCATTATTACTTGTTAAGAATATTCTCGCATTACTATTTGATAATCGAGTTAGTGGGTGACAACCGCAGCACAATATTAGAGTCAATCCTAAATGTTTTGTGAGGTCGTTTGAATTCCCCGTTGCTTTGTAGTAACATGCCCATAAGTTGAAACAAACTAATAAAATTTCTAATTTGTGTGGTCGAATTGAATAAAATAGCTAAAAATAGCCAAAATCAAAGTAAAAAGGAATCCAGTTTGTTTCAACTTGTTAAGATATATAATTTAATAAATTTCGAATTCAAATTCGCATGAATATCGCTATCAATTTGTCTTATAGCTTATGATTTTGGATAAAAAATGTATGAAAGTTATCTGAACTATTATTCATTTTAATTTTATGATCTAATCTTTTAATTTCTTTGATTTGAGCCATTTAATTGTTCTTTGGCTACAAAATTTTGATGTGGCATTTACTTTAGCAGACCTAATTAAACTATCGCATATAACTTATGTGATTATATTTTTACTAAAACAAATGATTCGCCTACTCTTTGTAACACAACATGCATCAAATGGTTCAAACTTAAAAAGAAATATATAAAATTAAGATTTTTTAAGATTGGATAGTCGAATTAAAATAGTCGATAATTCAGGTAAATTTCACACATTTTTACCAAGATTTTTAAATATAAATCAAATCAAAAACTAAAATTAACCAGATGGAATTTATAAAATCTAATTTGCTCCAATTTAATTTAATATAGGTAAAAATATACAAAATTTATCTAAACTACTGACCACTATGATTTGGCTACCTAACGTTTCAATTTATTCGATTTGAGTTAATCAACTGCACTTTGACTTCAAATTTTAAATGTATCGTTTATTTTTACATATTTAATTAATACACTTCATTCAATTTTCATAATTATAATTTAATAAAAATAAGTGATTAACTTAAACTTTAACGTCAAAGTTTCAAATTAAATAAACTAAAAAATTAAAACAAAACAAATTTATATTTTGATTTTCTTTTCTTCTATGTTATTACTCGATCGCCAAAACCTTCTCTTCTTGTAAAGGTTGGGCGTGCAATGGGAAGGGAGAGATGCGCTGGGATACCTCCAACTGCTGGTAGAGAGTAGGAAGGCAGACGGGGCAGATCCGGGGTCCCGCTCCATTTTTTGTCAGGGCGGGGCGAATTCGGCACGGGTTATTTTTTATTTTATTTTTAACTTTCACTTACCGTCTCATTCAGGACAGATCGTGGTGCGAGCAGATTTTTTATAATTTTTTTGCCAGATTGATACGGATTGAAGAAAGAAAAGAATCTCTCGTCTCCCACTCCATTTGCTTCGTGGATGGAGGCAGATCAGGACGGATTCGAGACGGATTAGACGGATTATATATTTTTATATTTTTATATTTTTTATTCTCACTTACCGTCCCGTTCGGAACAGGTCAGGACGAGAGCTCCACCAATCCAAACCTATTTGCATCCCTAGTAGAGAGAAAGAGGGAGAGGGAAGGCGAGCTGTATTGAGAGAGAAACAGAAAGGTTAAGGGATGAAAATAGTGATGAAAAAAAGTGAAAATTTTTTAGTGAGTGCAGTATAAGAAATTCGGAAAATCGAAAAAACATGTGCTACTAAAACGTCGGCATAGTGATATGGAACAGATAATTTCGTCAATAAATATAATATATATTTTATTTATTATTCACGGATGAGATCTCATGACCTAAATTTATAAAATATAATACTAAATTATTTATATAGCAGAAATATCTGAGGGTTATAAAATTTATGCGGATAACAAATGACACAAAGCGTAAAAGATGATAGTTATTACATTCTATTATGGTTTTGTACTTTCTTATTTTAGTACCATATAGTTTAAAATATAACACTTTCGTATTCTATAGCTTTATTTTTTTTCTTTTGCTATTCTTTCTACTATTTTTTTTTTTGTTAAGTCAGTGACAAAACTAAAACTAAAAAATACTAAAGTGAATATTCGATAAACTACAGATAAGATATATGAAGTTTTTTATATGCGGCTTAACAAAAAGTTAACGAAAGGACTGACGTAAAGTAAAAAATGAAATTACAGGGTACTTAATTGGAATTTTAAAGTGAGAAAGTGCGAAGCTACAGAAAAGATATTTAAAGACTACCCGACAATATATAATATTAATAAATATTAAAAAAAATAAAAATAATTTTTTTTTTTTTTATAAGTAGTGTAGTGTGGAACTGTGGATATATATATATATATATATATATATATATATACACCTAACATTCCGCATGTCCCTGTTTTACCTGTCACGCTCTCGGTGAAAGCGTTAAGAAAAATTTTCTTGCTCCTCCACTCGCGTGAGGCCGACCAATAATAATCTCCGAGCGTGCTCACGCCCTCTCACCACCGCGCACGTGCCCGTCCACGTGGTTACCCCACCACGCTAACGTCTCGCCGTGGCCGCCTCTGACGCCCGAGCGTCCAAATGACGAAACTACCCCTTCCCCTTACAAAAATCTACTGTGTCCTTTAATTCTCCCGCCGGTTACGGCGATCGTATTAGTATTGAGTTTTTATTTGGACTTTTTTCGAAAATAATTTTGTGAAAGTTCGTATTTGCAAAACTAATTTCGTGAAATTTTTATTTGTAAAACTAATCCTCCTTTCGCCACGTGGGCGCCACGTCAGGGATTCCTCAAAAAGACGGTGAATCGTTCACCGTCTTTGTAATTTTTGTTTAAAAGCGGTGAATGGTTCACCGTCTTTAGAAGACGGTAAACCATTCACTGCCTTTAGTGCAAAATTTTCCTTTCCGTCTTTTTCCCTTTCCGTCCTCTCAAGTCTGCCTTTTCTGTGCCCTCGAGAAGACGGGGAACGATTTACCGTCTTATCAAGAACACCATATTATGGATGGACTTGGAAAGATTTGCGCAGTGTAGGGATTTGTACTAAAGACGGTGAATGGTTCACCGTCTTATGAAGACGGTGAACCATTCACCGCCTTCACAACAAATATCAAAGACAGTGAACGATTCACCGTCTTTTTGAGGAATCCCTGACGTAGCGCCCACGTGGCGAGAGGAGGGTTAGTTTCACAAATAAAAATTTCACAGGATTAGTTTGGCAAATACAAAATTTTACAGGGTTATTTTCGAAAAAAGCCCTTTTTATTTATATATAGAAATAATTGCCTACACATTTTTCGTACGTGTAAAAATATTCAATTTATTTTTATCCTTTTTTTTTCTAAAATATTCTTCGTATGTTTTACCGTTATTATAAATACTTCCGCAGTTATCTTCTGTTAAGTTAACTTGGATTAAACATGAATTAAATATCTACCACAGTTAGAAAAAATTAAAATATCAATTTTGTACTTAACTTAAGGACAGATAAGAAATGTTGGTGACAGTAAAGGGGTATATTGGAAAAGACCAAAAGTCAAAATACTTTTGTGCTCTTGACTTTAAGGGCCGATAAGAAAGTCAGTGATGGTGGAAGGGTATATATTTGAAAGGGCAAAATAGTAATTTTACAGAATTAACATAGTTAATTAACAGATTTTAACTCTAGGGGTATATTAGAAATCGGTTAGAACGTAAAGAGGGTATTTTCAATATTAGCCTTCTAAAAGGAATAAATCGAAAAGTCGGAAACTTTTTAGAGGTAAATAAGTATATATATATATATATATATATATATAGGGTCCGGCTACTATACTATTATGAGTACGATCGCGCTCGTACTCATAAGTTGTTTTCAATGATAAAGCTTCCGAATCGACGATCCACACCGTTAAACGTTATTTACAATATTTAAAACTTCTAGAAATCAAATTTTATAAATTTTCAATATCATTTACCTTACGATCAAGAGGTCACAAATTTGACAATTTTTAACGGTCGTATGGGATACTTGCTAGTTTAACGGTGTAAAAGAATCGAAATTTGTTGAATTTTTGATAGAAAATTCTATTTACTACATAGATAAAGATCAATAACTCCGATCTTGAATTGAAGGATCCGATCATCCTTTTTTAGAACGTCGTTCGATTTTGACCGTTCATTTTATGCCCGNCAAATTTTTTATCATTATTTTTTATGAGATTTTTATTTCGAGTCTTTCATTTTTAGATTACTCGTTTAATAGGTAAATAATATCGAAATATTATTAAATTTAGTTTTTAAATACTTTAAATAGTGTAGATTAAGTTTAACGGAATCGATCGTCCATTGAAAAATTACACTATTGAAAACAACTTAGTAGACCAATAATAAAACAGTGGGATTCTATATACCTAGTCAAATTTTGAAATATTATTACGTATAAAAAATTTAAAAAATATGTAAATATATTTTTTGGGCAGATTAGTTCACTGCATTTTACTTTAAATAACTATTTTGACTTTTTTTTTATTGTTTATAGTAAATCGGTAATTAATCGTGCTCACTGCTCTTATGTGTATGTTGGTGATCATTTTATATATTTGGGTTAGTATTAGTTAGTGATAATTTTAGATAGTTAAAAAAAAATATTGATAACATTTATAGTATTTTAAAATTTTAGAAAAGTTGAGAACATGGTAACGGCATGTCACTGCCGCTCTGTGGCTACACTGTGGCCGGTGGCGTGCATGTGAATTACGAAATTACCCCTACGGTTATGCCGTGGAGCTTAGCTCCCGGGATACGAAATTACCGAATTGCCCTCGGACGTGCTAAGTAATTGCTCTGACACCACTGCAAACAGCAGTGGCAGTGGCGCTGGGAGTGGCAGGTGCTGCACCGGATGTTCCAACGCCCTGCACCGTCCGTCTCGAAATCTACGGACGATGTCCGACCACGTGTCCGTAGATTTCGGTGCCAATGACAATTTGGGAATTTCGCGGGCTGAGTAAATTATCATTACGCCACGTCAGCAGTGACAGCTGGCGGGATAAAATGGGTAATGGTGAAAAAAAGATTGCAGTGAGGAGGTCTCAGAGACTTGACCTTAAATACCGCTGCTCCGTTCGACCTTTCCCTCGTTTTTCTCCTGCAATTCTTTTCTCTCTCCTCTCCGCTCTCTCTCTCTCTCTCTCTCTCTCTCTCTCTCTCTCTCTCTCTCTACGCCCCGTTCTTCTCAACTAAAACCCGGGTTTAAACCCTAATTTCGATCTATATTTTTTGCGATTTTGGGATCGAAACGAAGGGGGATTACCTGCGATTTGCGTGGATTTTGATGAATCGGAGAGTGGTAGCTCGGGATCGATCGAACTGCGGCTTGGAGTGATGGATCCGAGCCGTTGTTCGGGGATGGGGCGCGACGAGGCGGAGTTCTCCGATCACGTGGTCGCGCTGAGGAAGACGATCCGATCCGCGGGGAGATCGCGGAGCGCGCCGCGGATCGTGCGCATCTACGTCGCCGACCCCGACGCCACCGACTCCTCCTCCGGGGACGACGAGCCCCGGCGCCTGTTGCCGCGGCGGCGGTGGCGGCGCCGGCGCCGCGTCCGGAGGCACGTGCGCGAGATCGAGATCGGCGTCGCCCCCGCCCCGCCCGCGCCGGCGCCCGTGCCGCGGCGCAGGGGGGTTAAGGTTTCGAGGCCGCTGGAGAAGGAGGCGGAGGAGGGATGCGGCGGCGGCGGCGGCGGCGAGAAGCGCTTCCGCGGGGTGCGGCGGCGGCCGTGGGGGCGGTGGGCGGCGGAGATCCGCGATCCGACGCAGCGGAAGCGCGTTTGGCTCGGCACGTTCGACACCGCGGAGGAGGCCGCCACCGTCTACGACAGCGCCGCGATCCGCCTCAAGGGCCCCAACGCCGTCACCAACTTCCCCGCCCCCGATCCCCCCTCCACTAGCCCTAACCCTAACCCTAACCCCAACCCCAACCCCAACCCTAACGACGCCGCCCCCTCCAACGGCGACGCCGCGTCCAACCGCTCCCCGACCTCGGTGCTCCGTTACACGGAGGAGGGGACGACGGCGCCGTTCGCCCCCTTCCTGGACGGCGAAACGGACCCCTTCGGCTTCGGCCTCGGCTTCCCCCTCCCCCTCGAAACGCCGTTTCCCGCTCCGTTCCATCTAACGGACTTCTACGGCCCCCAGCGGCACTTCTGGGAGGCCGAGTTTGGGGAGTTCGACGCGGACGTTTTCGCCCAGGAGATCGCCGCCGTTTAATTTTCCTTCTCTCTCTCCTTTTTCTTTTTCTTTTTTTTTTTCCCTTCCATTTTTTTTTTCTCTTTTTCCAAATGACGGAATTGCCCTTGAGTCGATTCCGAACGAATCGCCGAGTTTCGGGTGAGAGAAACGGGAGAGAGTGGCGGGATTTTTGAGATATTTATCTTACCTTTTTTTTATTAATATTAAAATTATTAAAAAATGGGGTCAATTTACGTCATACTTTTTGTGTGTGGAGTAGAGAGAGAGAGAGAGAGAGGAGAGAGAGAGGAGAAAGTGTGAGTGGGGGTGGTGCGGAGGCGCAGGGTTTGCTTGCGCGTTACGTTTTTTTTTCTTTCCCTTGGTGACGTGGAAAAGAGTGGAATTATTGTTTCTTATTATTATTTTTAATGGTTTTTTTTTTTTTTTTTTTTACTTAATTGCTGAGTAATTTTGCGGAGTGGGTTCCACTTTTTGGGCCCATGCCCACGTGTACAAGCGTTGCATTTGCCTCCCTTTTTTTTTGGGTAAATTTTAAATACCCCTTGTAATTCTCTTTTAAAGTATATTAAGTTAGTATATTATAGTTTTATTTTTTTTCTTTTTATTATTTATTTTACTTATTTTTTTTGTTAAATTAGTGATAAAGTTAAAATTAAAGAGTATTAAAGTGAATATTCCATAAATCTAAATAGAGAATCTGAAGTTTTTATATAATTTAACGAAATATTAACGGAGAAAAGAAAAAATCAGTGACAAAGTTAATACTAAAATATACTAAAATAAATATTTGATAAAATTAAGTAGAGTATCTGAAGTTTTTTTGATATATAATTTAACAAAATATTAACAGAGGAGCCGACGAAAAAAATAAAATAAAATCACAGGATACTAAATTAATGTATTTTAAATCATATAGTACTAAAATAAAAAAGTGTGAAATTATAAGGTACTAAATTAATACATTTTAAACCACAAAATATTAAAATGAAAAAAAATATAAAACTATAGTGGTGATATTTCAATTTTTTTTTTCCTTTTTTTTTTGTTTGAAATTGAATAGTGAATAATGGGTGGGCTCGAGATGGCTGACACGTGGCAGGACCTGCCTCGTTGAGGTGACGTGTGCGCGAGGGAGTCTCATGCACTGCCAAAATGTTTTGTTTTTTTTTTTAACATCAAAAAAATAAAATTAATATTTTCCTATTATATATATAAAAGAAAAGTAGTAACACTTTAGGTGCTAATATATATTTATAACAACTGCAGCTGAATCTATCGCTGCTACGTGTATTTCTACAATTTGCAGTTCATTTGGTGCTTCCTTAATCAATTGAGGTAAAGCATATATAAGTCAACTATTCCACAGATAAAGAATACTAAAAAGCACTAATAAAAAAAATATAAATGTGTTACTCCGATATTTTGGTTGATGTGTTATAGCCGAGAGGATGATCTTC